>NC_057807.1:186306028-186322830 GCF_018294505.1 Triticum aestivum
CGCTAAATACATGCATTGCCTATCTAGCCCCCCCAACCTCTCATGCGCACGCATGCACATTGTATATCTAGGTCACTCCCTCGAGACTGTCTCACTCTTTCTTCCGCACGGCGGGCCACACTCGCTCAATCTCGCTCTCTTTATTTGAGTCTCGTTTAACCTCGTTTTATTTCACACACAAATGATATATCTCCCTGTTCGGGCCTCGATCGACACACTCTATACTCTCTCACGCAGATTGTCTATCTAGGTCAGTCCATCCAAGCCGTCGCCACTCTTTCGACCTCATGGTGGGCCATGCTCACTCAATCACTCTCTCTCTATCTCTATCTCTATCTCTCTCTCTCTCTCTGTGTGTGTGTGTGTGTGTGTGTGTGTGTGTGTCTCGATTGACCTTGCTCTTTCTCGGACAAAAATGATATATCACCATGTTTGAGCCCAATTCGACCTATTCACATTGTATACTCTCTCATGCACATCGTCTATCTAGGTCACTCTCTCCAACCCGTCTCACTCTTTCGATCGCACGGCGACCCTATGTGATTGGTTGACCTTGCTTCCTCCCATGCACAAAATATATCTACACGTTGGTGACTGGATCATCTCTCAAGCTCTATCGTACAGCCCTCACCCTTGCGAAAAGCTCAATCGGACAATATCTCTCTGGAGCATATATATTTGCTCAATGAATGTCGGACCACACTCACTTTGTCTCTCTATCTATATGTCTCTCGATTGACCTCGCTTTCTCACACCGTATCTTCCACGCATTGAAGCTACTACCTCTCCATCCCTCGCAAAGCCGGAGCTATTTACATTGCGAGAGGCACCCCAACCTTGGATTAATTTGTGTAGGCATTTATTCCGGTCGGTTTAGATTATATTTTCATAGCATTCGGCCCACGACTACTCCAAACACCGTTGCAACCCACGCAACTCCCCTAGTTGATTTCCCTCTGGCTCGGTCATCGCTCTCTCGCACGTCCTTTCTCGCCTTCAATGTCACACCATCGTATTATTGAAAAAACTATGTTGTTCTCTTTAATTATTATAAATAAGCTACAAAACTACACACCGATAGTCCACTTGGAATGGAACAAATTTCGACCCACAAATTAAAGTGCTACAAACTACACACCGAGGGGCCCACATGTCATGAAACAAATTTGGACCCATATACAAATTAAAAAATAAAGGACGAGGATCGAACATGCGACCGGGCCTTCAAGCCGCACGTCAATAGGCAACATACGTAGAATAGCAATGTTTGTTGCACCCCCTTTGTTCACATAATGTTTTTATAGTACCACAGCCTAATTAATGGATAACATGTAATATTATTTTTAGTACTATTTGCCATCACTTACTGGTGGGTTCCATGTGTGCTTTCTCTCTCTCTCCCCTTCTGCGTTTAGACGCATGGGCAAACAGGAAGAACTCGCGGGCGATGTTGCCGTTGACCATATCTGGATGCGTTCACAAGTCACGGCACCAGTTTCACGTACTAGCAGAACTAGTCAGTGTGTACGTGCAATGCACGTTAATTTGGAAGTATATTAAGTGCATGCAGATATTAACTACTAGGATATTATTTGCGTGTTGTCATGTGATTAGCACTATTTTTGGCATGAAATTAACTGCACGCTAAACGTGTTCAGCGCTCGACATTGAAGCAGTCTAGGTCGTTGGATGACAAGGAATACATGTGGCTTGATGATGTTTTATATTTAATTTGATACGGCTCTAGCAGAACATACAATCGATCAAACCATACATTTCGTTCAGTCTGACTCCGACTTTAAATTATACGACGATCGATATAAAATAAATGGAAATGATAAACATTCGGATTTTAAGCATGGCAATCTGAACATTTTTCATGGAAAATTTAGATTACGCGGCGGCGGCGGGGGCGTCTCGCGGTGGGAAGCGGCTCCTCTGCCGTGTTGTATGTGTTGTCGGGCCACTGACCGACGGCGACGGCGACGTCTTGCGCTGTTGTTGGCGTACTCCTGTACGTTGGCCTAGCTTCAAGGAAGGCCAAAATGTTCTGGACTTCGGAGCGAGTCAACTGGCGGGAGGAGGCGACTAGCGTTGGTGCAAGGAAGCGGTCGACCGCGGCCATCCATGCCGCTGAGGGGGGCACTGGCACCCGCGCGAGGACAGGCGCTGTCAATGGCGCGGCGGAGACATTCATGTGCACGGGCACCGGCACGGGCGCGCACGTCAGTGCACGCGCAGGCGCATGCGCTGGTAGGTGCACGGACACCGGCACGGGCGTGCGCACCAGTGCACGCGTAGGCGCATGCGCTGGCAGGTGCACGGGCGCGTGAAAGTCGGCGAGGACCTCGTGGAACCCCGTGGCATCAAGCTCGGCGACAATGTGCGGCTCCCAGCCCATCAATGCCATGGGGGTGGGCGCTGGCACAGTCGGGGCGATGGGAGCCTAAACGGGAGCGGGGACAGGCGTGGCGTCTTCCCGCAAGGCCAGTTCAAGCTCGTCCCAAAGTGCCTTATGTTCTTGAGACTCCGGCTGGGTATCTTCCTCATGAAACTGGAACACTAAGGGCAGACCATCGTGATGCAGCATGGCGTACGTTTAGGTCAGGCTAGTTGGAGGTAGACGACAGGAGAATCGGAGTGGAAGAGAGTGGATTGTAGCGATACCGGGTAGTGCGGGGTTGATTGTAAACTGCGGCGCCGGCGACATTAAAAGTGGGAGCAGTTGGGATGACGGTGGGCAGCGGAGCCTGGTCAAAGGGCTCGCCTCCCGGCGAGTCTGCACAGCGGTCTGCTCGCACGCCTGACAGTCGGCGCAGCGGTCTACTCGCACGCCTCCCGTCGACTCACACGCTTGCTGGGACAACACCTACCGATGAGAAGCGGGGACTCGTGGCGGCACGTAAACGCCCATGGTTTCAATAGTGAAAGCGTTCGCCTTAACGTGACAGGTCTTTGTTCCAAAATACCTTGGCTCTTCATTTGTGCAACTTGTCATAAGCAGCTTGTCTCGAATTGAAGAAAAAACTTACGAAGTAATATTTGTGCCATATCACGTGACCATGCTCAGTTTCAAGAATTTATGCTCACTTTTGGATTTTCTGAAATTTAAGATCCAGGATTCGAAACAATATCATAACCTGCATCATGCAATAAATTTTCAAGCCGTACATTTGTCCTGTTGTATTTCTTAAGAAAGGATTTGGTCAAAAAATTTGCTTAGTTAGACTTCAGACAAGTTATATATGCAGAGTAAAAGGATAATCCCTCTGTACCAGTGCATTGCCTGATATATTAACTCAAGTACTAGGCACGAACAAACGGGCTCAATTTTGCGCTCATCCTGGTGTAGTAGTAGTAGTATCAATGCGGTTGACGGGTGACCTTGACAAGCAGCGGCCGAGGGAATTGAACCATGCTCGGCGCGGTAGGTAACGTTGTCTAGTTACTAAAGCATCCCTCCGTTGTTCATCGGTAGTCATTATGGACCGGGGACATGAGGGGAATTTCCTAGGGATGGAATTCTGGCCGCCAGATATTTCGACTTGAAATGCTGAGGCTCGACTGGTTGGGGTTGCCTAATGTGCGTACCACGCACGCCACCGAAGGACACGAGCCTGTTTTTTTAGGATCAACACGAGCCAAGGTCTGGCTGGTACGCTGTTGGGTCCTACCATTCAAGGATACAAAAGGAACCTTTAAATTGTCGAACAAATCTATGTGTATTACAATACCCGTATTTTTCGTGCAAATACTAATCTCAACGTGGTAATTGATTTATGACGAGTTGTTGAATTAGAGTGAGTTTGTGATATAGTGATCTCAACGTGGATTTCACATTTCATAGTATCCCTAGTAAGTTTTTCAATGCAAATTCAAATTTAAAAGATGAACAATATGGAGGTGAGAAAACTTTGTATATATCAAGCATATGACCACACACACACACACACAAAGAGAGAGAGACAAACTCGCACGAACACAACAACAATCCAATAAGTATAGTGCATCTATTTTTCCAAACCGTGCATGTATGACACGAATTCAAAAATACTCCTTCTATTCCTAATATTAGTCTTTTAGAGAATTCAACAAGTGACTACATACGGAGCAAAATGAGTGAATCTAGACTCTAAAATATGTCTATATACATCCGTATGTGCCAGTCCATTTGAAGCCTCTAAAAAGACTAATATTTAGGAACGAAGGGAGTAAAATGTAAGACATCCATGGTCCTCAGTTCAATATTTAAAATGAACATGAAACTGAAACATGAATATTAAGTCTAGTACTACAGTACATGCAAATGTTGTGTTTAGGCGGAGCTATGATTGTCGGGGGTCAACCCCTCGACCTTAGATAAAATTGTGGAGCCCTGTTTAGGGTTGTTTAGATTATATTTGTCCCCACCCTCCCAACCACCGATTGGTTGTGCACCCCCACCCCTCCTCCCCGGGAGAATATCATGTGCCCCCATACCTTAGATGCTATATGCCGATACGAGTTGCTTGGAGCTTGTAGATCTGAGATATAGCAGCTCACATGATGTGTCTTAATTTTTTTGCAGGAAACCTTGATGAGTTTGAGAATTGCACACAATTTGTACAAAAACTACTTAGATGCCCTTTGATCCCATATCCAACGCGAAGCTCGTATCACCGTAGCATCTAAGATGAAGGAGGACATCATATTCTCCTGTATGTAAGAATATCATGTGCTACCACACCTTAGGTGCTTTGGTGATACAAGCTCTTCGGAGGCGTTGGATTTGTGACCCAACACCTCCTCGGTGGTTCGAATGGTTTTTTGCAGAAAAGCCCCAAAAGAGTTCGACCAGTGCTTACAAGCACAAAGACTGCTCAGATGCCATTGGATCTCAGATCAAATGACCTCCAAGCTCGTATCACCATAGCATCCAAGCTGCGATAGCACCTTATGTTTTCTCGCACGCGAGAGTATGAGGTGCTCCCGCATCGTAGATTCTATGGTGATACGAGTTCACTGAGATCTAATGGCCCACAGTAGGAGGTTTGAATGTTTTTGCAATATACGGCTGATAGAGTTTGGGAAATGTGCAGAAAGTACAAGTACTACGCATGTGCCATCTGATCACTGATCATACAACCTAGATGCTCATATCACCGTAGCGGGTAATTAAACTACGGGGAGCACCTAATATGAGCACCGGGGAGCCGTTGGATCGAAGATGCAGCGGCAGACACGAGGCTTGAATGTTTTATTTGCAAAAAAAACTTTGGAGTGTTTGGAAATTGCGCATAATTACAAAGACTACTCCCAAGCCATTGGATCTCACTTCCAACAGTGTAAGAACTCGTATCACCATAGTATCTAAGCTGTGGGGTGGATGTGATATTCTATGCCGCTGTCATTTTTGATCGTAAACATGAAAAATACGTGTAACTCGTGTCGTTACTTGTCTAACTGCGCAAAGTGTTTGTTCAAAAAAACCATCCTACACTGAAATATCGGAACAACACACATGGGTCACACTTGTCATTAATCAAATTTGGACCAAAAACTAACAAATCTGAAAGACAAGATTCGAACTGGCAAACTGGACTACAAAGCGTAAGTCGATAGCCTGAAAAAACGAATGGTTGTTGGCTTTGTCCCATAACTTGATTTTATACAGTACTTGCGTTGAGTAGAGTAGAGGGAGTGCCTCATCAACATGTGCATGACCGTTGTCTCACTTACTGGTGGGTCCCAGGTCTGCGATCTCAATATCTCTTCTCTCCATCATCTAACCTTTGCACGGGCACACACGAAGAGCGGTGCTAGCTTGCCGTGGTGTTATTACAACTAAAAAAAGCTTGGAAAATAGAAGAATCGCCTAGAACAAGAGACGTTGTGGCTGGTCGAGATGGAGCTAACCATGCCACGTTTGCATGATGAAGCTGTGTGGCTAGTGGGGTGTTTTCGACCGACTGGCTGGGTCCCGAGGTCGAACCATAGGTACTACGTCTGATATAGTATATTTTTAAACGCACATTTTTCCTCCGTGCCGAGACGTGGCACACCCTACCGCGCGGTTTCGGGGTCCTCCCAGGTGGTGCACGCATATATTCTTCCTGACGTGGGACGCCCTACTGTGCGTTTTCTGGGTCCTCCTCTGTCGTAGCGCCGAAGCGAGTAAATGAGTCATCAAATCACGAAAGACCACCTTTCCCGCCGAGTACATCAGTGAAGCACGGTGGCTAGCTAGTTGGGCTAGTTCGACCGATTAGCTAGGCCGCCGCCACATTCGTTTTTTCACCCCTTTTTTATCTACTTGCTGGCAGGTAAATTTAAATATCCATCGCGGCGTTGCTCTGGTGTTTGGGTGCGGCAGGATTTTTAATTTTTTGATTGACGGGAGAAGGCGCGGCAGGATTTTTTATTTTTTTATTGACGAGAGCAGGCGCGGGAGCAATTAGTCACGATGACTCCGCCTGTAAAACCCACTGCTCCCTGATGTGAGAAGTCGTCGACTGGTGTTTTACCGTGGTGAAAACCAAAAGATTCCCCGCTCCTCGGCTGGCTCCCTCCGCCTTCCCGTAGATTGCATTGCCTTTCAGCCATTTCGCCCCCTTTGCTTCCTCTCCCCATTGCCTCTACCTGGTGCCTTGGCGGCGCAGCAGATCACGGAGTCCGAGGTGAGGCGCTTGACACAGGAGCTCCATGCCAAGGATGCGGAGCTCAGGGCCAAGGACGTGGAGCTCAGTGAGCTCAAGGAGAGGAGTGCCATGCTCCTCCATTATGTGCAGGAGTTCACGGAGCTTCAAAAGTAGCAGGCGTCCACCACAAAGATGGTCAAGGCGTCGACGGCGTTGCTGCAGAAAGCGGGAGATACGATAGGCCGTCAGGGGAGCCGGCTGGATCGCGAGCGGGCCGATCGTGACGAGGTCCAGGATCTCCTCAGCCACTTGGTGAACCAAGTTTCCACGCACGTTGCGGCTGCGTGATGCCTACCGTCGTGCCAGCGCGACGATGCCGGCCGTCGGGCTAAACCCGTTTGACCACCCGGTCGACTTCAATGAGCTACGGCTTCCTGACCTGGTCTCCTTCTTCACCTATATCTACGAGGAGCTGAGCCATCTCCGCGTGATGGTGGGGGCTGAGCTGGACAAGGAGGGGTTGCGGGCTGCCGTCGCCGTTGCCGGGTGAATCCTTTCAGGGCTCCGTCACCGGAATCCATTCGTGCCATTGGACGCCATTTTTGACGAGCTGGCTCCCGTCGACCGGGAGCGGGCTCTGCGGGCGGTTGCACCCTGCATCACCAACGTCGTGCGCCTCGAGAAGCAGAGGGACTTCGGTGGTGTTTAGGCGCCCTCTGCATGGGCATGTCCATGTCTCGGCGCAACATGACCGTTGGATCAAACTCAGACGATGCAGATCAGTCACTATAGCACAAAGCGTGTGGGTGTGTTTGGTTGCATTCTCATCTCAATATAGGTGTTTCCTCTTTGTGTATTTTTGTCAACCTACTAGTGTGGACTCATGCACCATTCATGCACTCTGCCAAACACCCAAAAGTGGGTCGAGAAGAGAACTTTTGCTCCCATCCCGTGCACCCTTCATACACCCTGTCTAACACTATAGGATGTGCTTCATATGGTTCATGTTTCGTGGAGTACTGTAGTACCGTAATCTCCGTGCGCTGTGGACCTAGTTCTGTTAACATTGATATCACCGTTCATTCTCGACCAGACAGTCGAAAAAGTGGTACTATGTTACATATAGGAGTAGTTGACATGCGCACAACATCATTTGTTATCGTCATATCTTACTACACTAGCAACAAGATTGTGTAGTACTGGCATATGAACCAGTGCACATGCCTAGTAGTAGGAGCATTGTGTATGTTCAAGTGGCTGCCGTGTTTCGCACTCCTCCGTTGTAAGAGTGGAAACGCTTGTTGTAATCATTTTTTTCTTCTGAATGAAAAACAGTGGACACGCTCTACCGTGCGGATCCTCCTCCAGCCATGCACTAAATTACTCACTTTCGCCGACGTGTGGGACAGCCAGCACGTGGGTCCACCAGCCATGCACTAAATTACTCCGTAGTAGAGTGACGGTAGACTACCCCGATTGAACCACCGCAGTAATGCCCAATGAGCCGTCAAATCACAAAACCCCCTCCTTTCCAGCAGTAAGTTGGACGGACGAAGGAACCATCATTTCACTCTTCTCTCTCAGCTTGCTCTCTTGAAGAAAACCCCCACTCGCTTCGCTTCTCCCTCATCTCGTTCCTCCTTTCACTCTTCTCTCTCAGCGTCCTCTCTTGGATGGATGCCGGAGCACCGCCCGACGTGATGTCTATGGCTCTGGCCAAAACTGTCGAGGCTCATGGTACGAAGAAGCGCAAGCACCCCGCCGAGACTACCGCAGACAAGCTCAAAGCCATCGCCCTATCGAAGCCCCCCTCTCCGGGATCCCTCATTAAGAAGGTCCAGGTAATGTCTCTTGTTGACGATCTTTTTCTCGATCTTGATCGTGTTTTTTCATCTAACACGTAGTACTAGTACTGGTAGTACAACTTTCTGGGTGATCTTGCATGTGATTTTAGTGTGCCAAATGAAGGTTCTAAATTCCTCTTTTGACCAAAACATGCGAGAGGTTAACACTGATTTCTTATAGATTACTTTCAACTACTCCCTTTGTCCCAAATTTCTTGTCTTAGATTTGTCTAGATACGGATGTATCTAATACTAAAATGTGACTTGATACATCTGTATCTAGACAAATCTAAGACAAGAATTTTGGGACGGAGGGAGTACTTTATGAACATCAATGCTACCTTTTAAGAGGGTATATTTGCCTTAGTAACTTGTGTTATGGATATTGCATGTAATCCCTCTGCTCTCATGCCTTTGAAGACATGTTCTAGTGTCTTTGTTCACTCATTTCTGTGCGTATATGTAGTCATATATGGAGTATAATATCGAAAATCATCTTATATTTCTAAACGGAGGTAGTAATAAAATATGGTTTCGGTTTGAATTAGAACCAGGTCCGCGGTGGAGATGAAGTCTCAAAGTCATGCCGTGTGAACTGGAAGACCTGATGATGAGTTCTACTGCTGAACTATCCAGCCGCTGTGTCCTTGTCGCCACGTATCCTGAACTAGTGTTTTCCTCTAGCATTGTTGTCAGGCGTGTTCTCGAGGGTGTACTTGACCACAACAATTTTCTGGCTGTGCCTTCGATTACGAAGGGTGTGGTTCTTGTAAAGCTTCCCAACAAATCTGATGAGGCCTGTCTTCATCATCATGTTTATGAGTGGAAAGAAAGACCACTCTGTTAGGTTCTCCAAGGTTGACAAGATGGTGATGGTGCATGTAGACATCTCACACGAAGTCCATGGACTAGTCAGTTATACAGGGTTCATCCCGTAGGTCAGTGGCAAGAAATAGTCGGCAGAGTTTAGTTAGTGCAACTTTGCTTGCCTATAGTAAGTACTATTGTTCAGTACTTGATTTGTGTTTGTGAACCCTGTATTGTTTATTAGTACTACCGCTTTTGGTGCGTGGTCAGTCCTAAGAACGGTCTATGTTAATGTCTGTCCACTCAATTCAGTCTGTACATTTTGAAGTATCCAGATCATATTTTTGTGAGGATGGTTTATCAATTATGGTTACACTCCAATATCTGTATGCATTGCAGGGTTTATCGCACCCACCAGGATTTCCAGTCCCATGGATGTTTGGTCCATACGATTTGTCATGGCCTTTGGACTGTCCTGCTTGTTGGAGTAGGCAGGGCCCCTGCATGCCACGCGTAGTTGCACGATCAATCTTCTGTTTAGTACTCCAACATAGTGATTTCCTGGTAAGGATTCACTCGTGTCACATCAAGTAAATCATATTGATTTACTGTCTAAATCTTATTGATTTAATGTCATGTTTTCTTTCTTTTCCTGCAATTTTACGATGCAGGTTTTGCCATGTGACATTCATCACAGAATAAACCATTTGGTTTGCTCTACGATGGCTATTTTTGTAGGTTTCACTTCTTATGTCGTGTCAGTAATGAAGGCACCGTCCATCACTTATATTACTGGAAAAAATTGGATCAGTCTGTTGTCTGAGTACAAGCTAAATCCCTATGATGAACTGCAGTTTGGTTTAACAAAAACGCCACAATTAGTCCTTCTCGCGTTTAAAAGAAATGAAGAAAAAAACTGGATCACGGTCACGGATCCTAGTCAAGTTATAAAGCTGATCATAGCAGACCAGACACGATCGCCGCTGTCTCACACAGATCGAGCACCGGCAGTTGCTCTAGCACTGACAGCGGCAGCAGCACAGTCTGATCCAGCTCAGGATTGGGCACCGACCGCGTCAGCGATTAGTCTGATCTACCAGAGGTTCGGGCATCGACACCGGCACCTGCTCCGACACTGGCACCAGCTCCACAAGGAGCACCATCTCCGGCAGCTGCAGCGGCTTCGGCACCTGCACCAACACTTGCACTTGCATATGGTCCGGCCCGTGTAGTTGCACCGGCAACAGACTGGGCTGCAGTTCGCACTTCATATACCAAAGTCCTTACAAAAACCGACATGTCCACCTTCTTGGTAATTCATTGGTCGCCCAAGTGCTTCATTCTTTTTTCTTTAAATGTTGTTTCACATGATTCACTGTGTTGATCTAACTGTTTGGGTATGTCTTCTTGTTTGCAAACAGAGAATTCCTAGAGCAACAAGGGAGTTGTTCAACAATCCGGGCGACCGCGGCCAAGTTTCTCTTACCATGCGCAGCCTTGGTGTGAATGAACCTGCTCAATATACCGTAAGTACAAAGGATGGTTGCATGATGATTGATACTAAAGGATGGTCAAGGTTCAAATCTAAATCATATCTTGCGGTAGGGGATGATGTCAAAATCGAACTTTCTCGGCAAGGAGAGCTGGTCCAAATCAACTTTGAAATTCTTCAGTAGCAGCACGCAGCTGCCAAACTGATCTATCCTCCGAGAGATTTTGATGTAATAATCTGGTATGGTGAAACAAGTGTCCTGTGTGTATAAGTAGTACGACAGTATTATTTATCACATGGTATATCGTTGATAGAATTGCAACTCTGATTGCTGGTTAGGAACTGTCGTTCGATTTCATTTCAACAGCTGTCGTGCTTTATTCAATTTTGTGTATTCTCCTTGCGACAGCATCTAAAACCAGCGCCGTACCGATCGCTTGCAATATGAAAAGCGCTGAGGTAGACCACATGGTGCCCCAAACATGCAGGGTCAGCCTGCGGCCCAAAGTCCGGAACCATGAGTCTATCTGAATATTATATTCTTAGCTGAACCCCCATAAAAAAAGCTAAACCCCCATAATGCCCGTGCGTTGCAGAGGGAGTATATTTCTCGGCAAGGTGAGCCTGTGATATAAAAGATTTGTATATTTCTTTACAGAGGGAGTATCTCTCTGTCAAAAAAAATATTTATGTGTAACTAGTTACTCATGTCTTTCTACTTCCTTTCGCTGATATGTGGGGCAACCGGCAACGGGGTCCACGTGCCATATGCACAAATTAGAGTGCACAACTTCACGGTAGACACACCCCGGTTGTAGCACCGCAGTAATGCCTAATGAGCCGTCAAATCACAACCCCCCTTTCCAGCTTTAGCAGTAAGCTGGACGTACGAAGCGGCAATATTTCACTGGGCCTGAATCCCCTTCTCCCTCGTCTGCTTGTTCAGAGAAAACCCCTGCTCGGAGATTGCATAGGGTTTTCTCATGGAGAACCAGGTACGAATTCTTCATCCATCCCCGATATATCCAAGTCCCTTGGTCGCAGGTAATCCTAGGATGGCAGCCGTCGCCGTTGATGCATTTTTCTTTGTACTAAATCTAGTGTGTTTCAGTTGTGCCCAAAGTGCGAGTACCCTACAGATTTCTGCGCCCTCGGCGAGACACCACACTTGTTCCTTCTCATCCTAACACAGCATTTTGAAACGCGCACAATATATTCCTAGAATCCTCTTTTTTATCCGGGAGGGTGGGGTTTTTTTGAACATGTTGTGTTCTCATAATATTTTTCCTGCTGTGTATTGTTTGCTCTGCCAGAACACATGTACTCAAGATGCTCGGCCTTGCCATAACTGAATACACTAGTTTAATGGTCACAGTGAAGACAAGCCATGGATATTACTTCCGAGTTGGGTTCATGAACCGAGAAGATCACTGCTTTTTTTATGGCCGAACTTGGATAAACTTTCTCAAGTGTTACGGACTGAAAGTTGGCGCACGAATGTTGATGGAAATAGCAGAACCTGATCTCATCTTCACTGCGATCTTCCACCCCGACGTCATTCCAATTGTTCATCCATGTTAGTTTTGTATCTGGTTCTTGCTTGTTGCCTACTTCTTAATCCACCTATTCTGTCTAATTAATCACAATTTAACTTTAGAAGTAGCAACGAATCTCTCACAAAGATGCTACTTCTAACTAATATTTTCTTATAATTGGTGGCACGTGTAGGTTTTTTCAGAGTTAAGCAGTCTGCTCGTTTGTTACTCTGTAATAACTCGGCTGTTACTAATGGCACTGAAGTTGACTGGATCGACATCCACAAGTTGCTACACTTTATTGATCGTCTTGAGGTCCTTGTGGGGCGTTTCAATGGTGGAAGGCCACGTGGGGTATGTGTGCCACTGCTGCACTCGTTGAACAGGTCCAATTGTGTCGAGAAACTTATGGTACGAGCTGTTTTCTGTTATATATGTTGTTCATAAACTATTGCTTATACACAGTTTTACAGCTGTGATCTTCTTGAAACAGGAACTGCCGAGTTCTATTGTTCCTATACAGATGCCTGACCATGGTCGGGCCAGACTTGCGCTTGGTCACAACATGATGTTTATGTCGACCTACTCAATTCCCCTTGGAGGTGAAAAGATACTTATTCATGGGTGGTCTCAAATAATGAAGGCCTATCCATCTTGGAGAATAGGACACAAGATTATGTTCATGCTTTTCCATGGCTCTAAAGCGAATATCTTGTTTATTGACCACGTTGCGAGTTGAAGCCGCTTTCAGAAGGTTGTGGATGCGCGGGGTGGCGCCTGGGCCTTGTCCTGGGGCTTGGCGGCCTCACCCTTGGTTAACTGTAGGTAAAGTATCACTGTTTGATGCGTGCTTTGTACGGTTGAACCTGTATAAGTACTCATACTGCTTTCAGCTTTGGTTGTTAAGTGCCCCTACTGGTTTCAGTTAAGGTTGTTAAGTACTCCTACTGCTTTTACAGTCTGTCGTGTTTCTTCACTCCTGTCTTCCTCCAGCTGCCAAAACCAAACCAGCGCCGGCGGGGCCGCCTGCTTCCGCCTCCCATGGCTAGCTGCGCCTCAGCGCACGCATCGCCACCCCAACGTCTCCTAAATCGTTAACGCTGATCTCCTCCGCACGCTTTGGTGCGCTCGTCGCGGCGCCGCCCTCTCACGTTGTCAACATGGTCAACAAACAACAGGAATCGACACAAGTACATGGAGAGGATGATAGTAGGGGCCCACCACGTCAGCGTATGGAAAAATAAAATGCTTCCTCCTAGTGTTTTCCTGACATCTGGGACCCACGACATTGTGAGCGTACATAGTCAATAGACAAGAGAACTGCACAAGATCGGCTGACACCTGGGACGTAGCTACTCGAGCAGTATTTTTTTTGTTTGGTATTGTTGAGACGGAGCAGGGTTTGAACTGGGCTGTGGCCCGTCTAGCCCAGGCTTATATTTTATGTTCACCATGTGACCAGCCCAGCTATTTTTTCTTTGTGAAAATGAGCCCAGTTTATTTTTTCTGAAGAATACCCAACCCAGGCCTACTTATTTTTCTACGCCCTGATGGGCTACAACTCTTTCAAGACGCCTGCAAATCTTGAAAGTAATATGAAATGGGTTGTAAATATAAAAACAGATGACAAATTGGCAATTACTTTATAATTTCTGGGTTTTTTCACATTTTCAGATTCCTATTTCACTGGGCATTAACCTAATTTAAATATATCTTCAAAGTACTTTAAATCTGGCTCGACATTTCAGTATTAATAATAGTTTGGAACCCGCAAAAATATGCGAAATTGGCCCTGGCCAACCAAAAAAACGACTGCAATAAATTGCATAAGAAGTTGCCATGAGCTATATATAAATTATTAAAAAAAGAGGGAGTGGTCTGACTTGTGGGCCTGTTTAGTTGACGCGCATGCAAGATTTTTTTAGTTATTATATACTACGTCAACAAACGATTCTAGAAGACGTAACCGTTGGATGTCAATCCAACGGCCGTCGTGTTTCTTCAATCTCTGATCTTCTTGCTCCAGCCGCCAAAGCAGCGCCGGCGGGACCGCAGCTCCCGCATCCCGTGGCCGGCTGTGCTGCCGCGTAGGCCTCAGTGCCCCCTACTACTGCCACCGCTGGCCAGGGCATCCCTCTACTCACCCACACCCCCTGTTATTCTGCGGCGACGGCAGCCTCACACCGCAACCGAACCGGTGAACCCTCGTACTCCTCTCCGCGCGGGCTTCCACTATCGTGTCTTCCCCAGCTCCGCGTCATCCCCTTCCTAGGCCTCGCCATCGTCCACCACCGTGGTGCTCTCGGCGCGGCATGGTCAATGTGGTCAATGACTGACTTCCATCGGAAGAGTACTCTACATGGAGAGGCTGACAGCTGGGTCCACGGCAGCCGCAAGGAAGTGCCTCCTTATTACGTGGAAAATAATTATTCCTCCACCTGACAGTAGGGACCCACCGGACAGGCCACCAGTATTTCGCGAAAAAATGTTTCCCCTGACTGCTGGGACCCACAGGATGGGCCACCGTATTTCACAAAAAAAAATGTTCCCCCCGTTGTCAGCTCGGACCCACCGGAAGTGCCTCCTTATTACGCACAAATAAATGAATACCCCCTGCTAGCTGGGACCAACCTTGGTGGGAGGCTGACTTGTGGGCCTACTAAGTTGACTGGGACGGAGGCCTTTGTCAACTTGAGTCAATATATGAACGATTCTAGCTCCAGTGACCGTACGATGTCCATCCAACGGTCGTAGTGCTTCTTCAACCTCTGGTCTTCTAATCTTCTTGCTCCAGCCGCCCAAAGCAGCGCCGGTCGTGCCGCCTGCTCCTGCCGCCCGTGGCCGGGTGTGAAGCCACGGCGGCCTCGCCGCGCCCTACTACTCCCAACACTGGCCAGGCCATCCCTCTACACACCCACACCCGCTGTTATTCTGCGGCGACGGCAGCTTCACACCGCAGCCGAACGAGTGAACCCTCATACTCCTCTACGCATGGGCATCCACTGCCGTGTCTTCCCCGGCTCCGCGTCGTCCCCTTCCTAGGCCTCACCGTCGTCCACCGCCCTGGTGCTCTCGGCGCGGCGTGCTCAATGTGGTCAAGGAATGGCTTCCATCGGACGTGGACTGTACGTGGAGAGGCTGACAACTGGGTCCACGGCCGCAGCAAGGAAGTGCCTCCTGATTACGCGCAAAATAATTATTCCTCCACCTGACAGCGGGGACCCACCAGACGGGCCAGCGTATTTCGCGAAAAAAGTGTTTCCCCCTGTCTGCTGGGATCCACCAGCTACATCTTCGCACGCAAGGAAGTGCGTCCGAAAAAAACGATTCGCCCCCCTCACTGCTGGGACCCACCATCTACATCTTCGCACGCAAGGAAGTGCGTCCGGGCAAAAAAAAGACAATTCACCCCCTGACTGCAGGGACCCACCAGCTACATCTTCACACGCAAGGAAGTGCGTCCTGGCAAAAAAAATGATTCGCCCCCCTGACTGCTGGGACCCACCAGCTACATCTTCGCACACAAGGAAGTGCCTGACAGTCAGGACCCACCTGGTCGAAGCGTACGTAGCGTTGTCATTCTGGTCACAGACGTGTACGTACATATATACTGGTGGATGTAGAGGCACGCACGTGTCATAGTAGAGGCGCGCACGTAGCATGTACATGTACGTACAGCGGCGAGGGTGCAAGAAAGAAAATACGGCCACATGCGTACATACGGGCAGGGTCTCGAACGCCTACTCGCGCATATGTACATGGCTGGGTCGGAACGGAGAAACAACGTCGTTGTCGTGTTCATGGGGAGCCAACCGGCTGGGTCGGAACGGAATGCGTGGCCGTGTTCATCGAGAGGGCTTGGACAGAACAGGCGATGGAAACGAGGCCTGGCGTACTGCACAACGGAGGAAATGGCCTTGTGTTCGACCGGCCACGTTCGAAACGGGATCCCGTTGATCGGGAGGGGCCTGGCGTACCACACAACGGAGGAAACGGACCTCCTACGGTCGAAACGGGGGTCCTGTTGATCGAGAGGGGTGTGGCGTACCGCAAACTGGACGAAACGGACCTCCTACGGTCGAAACGGGGGTCCTGTTGATCGAGAGAGGTGTGGCGTACCGCAAAACAGACGAAACGGACTTGTGTTGGAGCGCTACGGTCGAAACGGGGGTCCTGTTCATCGGGAGGGGTGTGGCGTACCGCAAAACGGGACTCCACGGGATACTGTTCATCTCCACCGTCGACCTCCTCCAGCCTCCACGGGCTACCGTCGACCTCCTCCAGCCTCCACGGGCTCCTGTTCATCCAGCCTCCACCGCGCGCTACTCCACCGGCTACTGTTCAACCACCCCTCCACGGGCACCCCTCCACCGTCTACTGTTCATCCAGCCCTCCACACCACGGGGTCCTGTTCAACCACCCCTCCATGGACACCCCTCCAACTTCTACTGTTCATCCAGCCCTCCACACCACGGGGTCCTGTTCATCCAGAGACAACGCTACCGCT